>NW_026057580.1:97910092-97936048 GCF_023721935.1 Panthera uncia
TTTTTTTTTTTACATTTATTTGTTTTTGAGAAACAGAGTGAGACAAAGCGTGAGTGGGGGAGGGGCAGAGAGAGAAGGAGACACAGAATCTGAAGCAGGCTCCAGGCTCTGAGCAAGCAGTTAGCACAGAGCCTGATGCGGGGCTCGAACCCACAAACTGTGAGATCAGGACCTGAGCCGAAGTCGGACGCTCAACCGACTGAGCCACCCAGGTGCCCCCCCTTAAGTTTCATCCTTATGCCTATGCTCAGCAAACTGAGTGGTCATTATCTTTAACATAGAGGAAGTGAAATTCTCTTGGTTGGTGGTTTGCCCACTGGAGCTGTGTCAACCTTTTCTTCATTTTATTTTATTTATTTATTTATTTTTTTATTAAATTTTTTTTTTTAACGTTTATTTTTGGGACAGAGAGAGACAGCATGAACGGGGGAGGGGCAGAGAGAGAGGAAGACACAGAATCGGAAGCAGGCTCCAGGCTCTGAGCCATCAGCACAGAGCCCCACGCGGGGCTCGAACTCACGGACCGTGAGATCGTGACCCGAGCTGAAGTCGGACGCCCAACCGACTGAGCCACCCAGGCGCCCCAACCTTTTCTTCATTTTAACAAACACAGTATAATCTCCACACGCCATGACCTGCTCCCCACTCAGACTTGGGAGTTATAGGAGATGATTAGGGTAGGGGAAGGAAGGTAGAATGTTGATTGCTTCCTTTTTTATTTTTCACTTCTGCAGCAGCATTCTTGCTGTTCCCAAGTAGAGCCATCAAATCTGTTCATCGTACTCTTTGCTTATTCTGATACCAGTGGTATTTGAAACTTGAAACGCATTTATTTTACAATAAAAGTGATTTTCCGTTTGCAAAGTGATCCTTGTTCTACTCAATCACGTTTCTTCAGGGCCCCAATACAAGTGATATTATTTAATCTGTTAAATATCCTGTAGCAAGTCTAGGGGATGTTGTGCATGTCAGAGCATGAGGATGTCATACAGCTGCACAAACATACTCATTCTTCAGGCCTATCGGCCACAAGTTTAAGCTCTGAAATTCTTTGTCAGTGCTTGCAGACAGATGGAAGTCTTTAGTAGCTTTTCCCCGTGGGGGTTTAAAAATAATGGCTGCCTCCATTAGAAAAACAAGTTAAAAAACTGATGATATCAAATTCCTAAAACTAATACTATGATAAATAAGGATTATGGGCAATCAGAAGACCATAGTTAGTATCAGTGAAGAGCACACTCTGTCTGCAACCAGCATGAACTTACCCGGGAAGACATTGGGATTGTTTCAGAGACAAAACAGTACCTGCCGTCATCCTCTGGAATAGTCCAGGGAAGCAGCCAGAGGTAGAACTGAGTTATTGTTCGTTAGGGTTTATGTCTTGCCTTCTCTTAAACTAGCTCTCCGTTCCCACCTATGTCCCTCTGTTCCATTTTGTACAAAGGATACTCTTGGAGGCAAACTATTTCCTTTAAAGCCCAAATACCAGCTTTGTGACCTTGGACACATTACTTGGTTCTCTCTGGGCTTTACCTTCCTTATTTATAAAGGAATGCTAATAGCACCTGCTTCACAGGGTTGCGTTGGCAGTTAATGAGGCAATATTCATAAAGCACTTAGAACTGGTCTTAATGTGGCCTGAAAGATCGATACGTTCAGCACAAATCAGTATGAGAATCGTAGCGTTTTTCAAGTTGGAAAGGAGCCTAGAGATCATGTAACTTAGTCTCCTGATTTCAGCAATGAAATACTGGGGTGCCTGCCGAAGGTCACAGGGCTTGGGACCCAACCCTCTTCTTCACTTACAGTTAGTTAACCATTGCGGTTGGATCGTTGAAACCCAGAACGTTAACTGAAATTTATTGTGTTTTCTAATTCTGCACTGTCTTTGCTTTTTGTTCTGCAAAAAGAGTCTTAATGCCCTTTTAGAGCTACCAGGAGGTGCTTCCGGCTCCCCAGTCATATTCCAAGGAGGACAGGATCACGGAGTGGGGACAAAGGCCTGGGTCAGGAATCACATGACCTAGATTATGTCTTTGCCATTAGTTAATGATTTGGAAAGCCACATAGTCTTCCTAGGTCTCAGTTTTTTCACACATAGGTTTTTAATATAGATAGGATAACGTAGAACTCCTGTGTTAAACACAGCTGTAGTTCCCAGAACGAACACTGTTGTACTCAAGTGTTTCTGTGGATTGCATAGCTCAGAACTGCTGCATACCCTAATATGCAGAGTAAAAATAAACACAAAGCTGTCATTATTTCCAGAAAATACACTGCTTCTCCACCTTTAATCTTGCATAGGGGATCTTCCAATTTAGCGGTTTCAGGTCCATCTCAAAAAGATAGATTAGCTTTCCCGCAGATCTGGTAGAGGAAAGGAGGTGCTATTTGCGTTTTCCACATAAAGAAATTAGTAATGATATCCTTTATACATAGAAGAGCTTTGCATAAAGCTCTTCGTTGTCAAGGGCTCTGTCGTCTTGGGTCTTGCTAAGATAGCACATTTCCATTTTGTGGCTAGGTAGCTTTGCTTTGGATAGCTCATGTATTTAGATGAATGTCACAGACATAAAGTTCAGTGAAAAAGGACAGACACGAAAGAGTAATGCTGCATAATTCCACTAAGTTGAAGTTCAAGAATAGATAACACCAATCAGTGGTAATAGGGGTTAAAACAGGGGTTATTTGGGGGATGGGAGAGGATGGGTATTGACTGGCAAGAAGCACAAGAAAGGTTTTTGGGTCTGGAAATGATTCTAGACTTTGATCTGGATGGTGACTGCTTATACAAATTCTTTTCCTGCCTGTATGTGTACCTAAAAATTATTTTGAAAGAGCTCCATAGTATTAATTTGAATGACTAATCTTACTCCAGGTCCCTTGACATAACATTATAGCTTCTGGAAATTGGCAAATACAGGGTCAAGTTATGAGAGCAGTCTTCCTCCAGGGGGATTAATATTCCTTCTTTTTCCTCTATTGATAGCAGCATTTTTCACATTCTATTCTTTTTCTTTAAATATAATTTCTTGTTTACATTCTATTCTTTTTGCTCTAAATGGGTTTTAAAAGATGAAGGCTAAATAATTTAAAAACTATTTTTAGCCATGATCACTACCTTAATGTTGATTATTTTTTTAAGCTGTCAGCCGATGAAAAGCAATTTTTTCCCCACACCAATCAAGATCTTTTCTAACTCTAAAATTGCATTATTCTATGATTTTAAGTAATGGTATATACATTGATATACAGAAAGTTCACTAATTCTCTAGTTCCTTTGTAAAAATTTTCACGTTTAACCATTTCACATGTTCAGACATGACCTTATAAGTTTGCTTTCGTTTTTTTCCCATAAAGACATATCATGGGTCTATTCTGAGCAGAGCAGAATGGCAATGAGAACGTTTTTCTTGGCTTTACTTTAAAAGGTCAGCCATCCTTGATTTGGTCAACTTTCAGGCCGTTCCCTCCTTGATTTCCACCAAAATGTCTACTGATCTTTTTTGGTCCCTGGTCAAATCTCTTACTCCCTGTGAAACAGTCCCCGTCACCTCAGTCAGCGTTTACTGCTCCCCTCTGGGCTCCCACATTTGGACTCTGCTTCCTTGTTACACTGCCTCCCCACCTGCTGGCATAGCTGAGCACTGATCACACCTGCTTCCCCAGCCATCCTGCAGGCTCCATAAGGGTGAAAATCCTGTCTCACTGTGATCTCCCAGGACCTTACATGGTGGGTTCTATAGCCCCGAGTTAAAGCAGGCCTTGCCATGCCGTGGTGAAGCGGCTGTCTCTGCCTAAAATCCAAGCCCCGCCACCCACACAAGTGTGTCACGTGAGGAAGACACTTACTCATTATCATACACACACACACTGCCAAATACTGAGCTAGATATTTAGTCTCTGGGAATCTCACCTTTCTCATCTCCAAAGTGGGACTAATAATAATCTCTGTCTCAGAGCTCTTGTGAGAATTAGCATGAGCAGGTGCAGGTAAAGTACTCAGCACAGTGCCTGGCACGCAGTAAATGCTCAGTGAATATTACTGATTATCAGTTAGTGCTTACTAATTCTTGCTTGCAGGAGGGGATGAAACTCATGGCGGGTCAGTGGCTGGTTCTTGCGGGGTACCTGTTCATCAGCCCTTTCACACCGGCATGAGCTATGGGATTTCTGTTCCTGAGTTGTGCCGTTCGCTCTTGTCCCATCCCCAGGAGTGCAGGGGAAAAAATGGATAAGAAATACATCCTCGGTTGTCATGAAAGAAGTTTCAGTTCTTTAAATCTACTTTGATTCCCAAATAAAATTCTATTATTGAAAACAGTTCAGCTTTAATGATTTAAAAATAAAGAACAAAGAACTTTTTATTCCCAGATTTGTCATTCTATGTTAGCAGTACATGATTCTAATCCCAGCATGGTGTGTGTGTGTGTGTGTGTGTGTGTGTGTGTGAGAGAGAGAGAGAGAGAGAGAGAGAGAGAGAGAGAAAGAGAGAGAGAGAGTGAGTATTGGGGGTATGTTTGGATCTCCTCTCTCTGTATGGCCTCGCAGTAAGTGGGAGTGGATACTTCTGACACCATTTTTCAAGTCCCATTATCTACCCTTTTGAAATATGTTGAGTATCAATTACCTTATTTGGGTCTATTGTGTGCTTAAAAAGTGCTGAAATAGCAATTTAATGACCTGTAAATACCTCTTAGTGATAAAATACTAGGAATTGAAAATATTGATAAAAAGAGATTTTAAAGAGAAAGATGGGCAATCCTAAAGCATAGTAACTTCCACAACTCCTTTGTGCAGAAATTTTTACTGTTAGTAAAAGGCAGTACCCTCTAAGGTCTCCCTACAGCTGATATCCTCACCCTTAAGCAGCTCTTAAATCCTCATCCTCATGCACCTCCATGCTAGCTAATGCCACATTTATAAAAATGAATGCTTTATGGCACAAAAACACACACACAGATCAGTGGAACAGAATAAAAAACCCAGACATGGACTCACAACTATATGGTCAACTAATCTTCAACAAAGCAGGAAAAAAGACAGTCTCTTCAACAAATGGTGTCGGGAAAACTAGATGGCTACATGTGAAAGAATGAAATTAGACCACTTTATTAGACCATACACAAAAGTAAATTCAAAATGGATGAAAGACCTAAATGTGAGACAAGAAACCACCAAAATCCTGGAGGAGAACACAAGCGGCATCCTCTTTGACCTTGGCCATAGACACTTCTTACGCAACACGTCTCCAGAGGCAAGAGAAACAAAAGCAAAAATGAACTACTGGGACTTCATCAAAATAAAAACCTTCTGCACAGTGAAGGAAACAATCAACAAAGTGAAAAGGCAACCCACGGAATGGGAGAAGATACTTGCAAATGACATATCTGATAAAGGGTCAGTATCCAAAATCTATAAAGAACTTATCAGACTCAACACCCAAAAAGCAAATAATCCAATGAAGAAATGGGCAGAAAACACAAATAGACACTTTTCCAAAGAAGACATCCACGTGGCTAACAGACACATGAAAAGATGCTCAACATCACTTATCATCAGGGAAATACGAATCAAAACCACAATGAGATACCATCTCACACCTGTCAGAATGGCTAAAATGAACACCTCAAGAAACAACAGATGTTGGCAAGGATGCAGAGAAAGGGGAACCCTCTTACACTGCCTGTGGGAATGCAAACTGGTGCAGCCACTCTGGGAAACAGTATGGAAATTCCTCAAAAAGTTAAAAATAGGGGTGCCTGGGTAGCTCAGTCGGTTAAGCATCTAACTTCGGCTCAAGTCATGATATCATGGCTCGTGAGTTAAAGCCCCATGTCGAGCTCTAGGCTTACAGATCAGAGCCTAGCGGCTGTTTGAATTCTGTCTCCATCTCTCTGTCTTTGCCCCTCTCTTACTTGCATGCATGCACGCACACACTCACTGTCTCTCTCAAAAATAAATTAACTTTTTTTAAGTTAAAAAAAATGAATGCTTTATTTTAAAATAGTTTTAGGGGCACCTGGGTGACGCAGTCAGTTGGGCATTGACTCTTGATTTCGGCTCAGGTCATGATTTCGTGGTTCATGGGTTTGAGCCCCATGTTGGGCTTTGCATTGACAGTGGGAGCCTGCTTGGGATTCTCTGCCTCCTCTCTCTGCCCCTCCGCTGTAAGCATGCTCTCTAAATAAATAAATAAATAAATAAATAAATAAATAAATAAAACTTTAAAATAGTTTTAAATTTGTTGAAAAGTTGTAAAGATAGTGCAGTGAGAGAGAGTTCTCACATACCCCCCTACTTAATTTCTTCTGTTGTTCATCTCATGTGTGAGTTGAATAAATTTGTTACAACCATGGAACAGAGCATTGGTACATTACTGTTAACTGCCTATTTGATAAATTTCTGTTTAAATGAAAAATAAAACCTGCTCGTATTCTCTGAATTCTCAACAATTGGTAATGTGGAGAAGTCCTATTAGGTGTGAGCTCATTCGGTAGGAAAATAGACTTAGCTGTGCCATTTAAAATGTCTATGTTAGAACAGCTAATGACTGTATTTCACAATATTAAAATATTTAACGATCTAAAATATTTTGAAATATTTTAAAATGTTGATCTCAAGTGTGAAAAAGAAACTTCTGGTGAAGAACAGGATACTCTTCTTATCGTGAAAGTTGATCCAAATTAGCCTTTAAAACAGTCAGGAAATTTAGACTTTCATCTGGGATTTGCCTAGCAATGTGTTCTCATCTACATGGAAATGCAAAATTCAATGGAACCGGCAGTATTCTGGGTGTTGGGAGGAGAGGAGAGTTTATGTTATGTGCATACTACTCAAAAGCAGTGAAAATCCCCTACACATTCATGATTTAAGAGAAGTACAATGGCGGTGTGGCCAACTGTGCCAACATATGGTTCCTGATTGCAAATATGGTTTGCTCTACTAACCCAACAATTACAAAATTACAGGTGAATTTATTCAGTCAGAAAAAAAGATATGCATATGTGTGCACTGCTCTGGTCATTGGCACTGGCCCAGGCCCTTTCCAGAGTAGAGGTAAAGACTGGAACTGTAAATGCATAATAAAGAAAGATAACAGCAGTTAATTTCTTATGCAGCTATGAATTTAACATTAAGGCTTTAATTCTTCATTCACTCAATCTCTCCATCTGTCACCTAGAGAACTATGTAATTTTTCTTTTGTTTATTTTTGTTTTCAGGAGAAAAAGTAGATTATTCTTCAAGGGTTTGGATCAAAAGCAGAATTTTTATGGAGTGTCAGGGAACTGGATATGTGGCTTGAAAGAAAATGGGAAGTGGATGTGTGTCTCTAGCCACAGAGACAGATTTGAGATTTAGACTCTCATTCCTATATCTGTGATAGTCAGCCCTTATATGTTTCACAGCATTTAAATTGTTCAAAACTAAGCCCTTCAGCATAAAATCGCAAAAAAAGAAGAAACACCATACATTCAGTTCCTCCCTCGGCTTACCCCTTCTTTGAGGAAGTGAAATAAAGAAGGATTTTACATTTTCACTCTGGCTTAGCTTCAAAATCAATCTGTTTCATATTTCTTCCTGTCTATTGCACTTTGGCCAGTATGAGCAGGGTAAAGTAGGGTCAGGAAACATATGAAAGAATCAGTCACTGCAGGATTTGCATTTCTGCCTGAAATTAGGATAGATATTGCAGGAGGGAAGAATGGAGTTTATCGTTCAGTTCTTGGAAGAAGCCCATAAGGATTTAGGGGTTGGTGTATGTTGATTGTCTTTTGTCATTCAGTTTAAGATTTTTCTTGTTCTGGTATGTCAAGTGATTTAAAAAAAAAACAAAAAAACTTTAAGTTTATTTTGAGAGACATAGAGAGTGAAGGAGTGGAGAGAGAGAGGGAGAGAGAGAATCTCAGGCAGGCTGTGTGCCTTTTTTTTTTTTTTATTGTCATAAATTCATTTTGGCTCCTTTAGAACTTCATATACATGGAACCACACAGTATGTATTCTGTTATGTTTGGCATTTTTCTCAGCACAATGTTTTTGAGACACATTCATCTTTTTGTATGAATGTATCAATGGGTTTTTATCATTATTATTACTGCTGAGTGTTATTTCATTGCATGAACAGTACCATAATTTATCCATTCTGGGCTGCTTCCAGTTTTTTGTCATTAAAATTTAATGGTTGGAATAACATAAGCCATCATTGTCTTCCTTCTGTTTTGAACTTCCTGCAAGGCAACTTAGGGTTTTGGGCCTTTTTTCTGATTAATAAAATGATTAAGTCACTAAAGATACATTCTACCACACACAATACCCACCTTTCCATACATTTCTTTTTTTTTTTTTTTAATTTTTTTTTAACGTTTATTTTTGAGACAGAGAGAGACAGAGCATGAACGGGGGAGGGTCAGAGAGAGGGAGACACAGAATCTGAAACAGGCTCCAGGCTCTGAGCTGTCAGCACAGAGCCCGACGCGGGGCTTGAACTCATGGACCGCGAAATCATGACCCGAGCCGAAGTCGGCCGCTTAACCGACTGAGCCACCCAGGCGCCCCAATTTCCATATTGTTAGTGAAAATTACCAGTTTATTTGAAGCTGAAAACTTTTTTTTTTTTTATGCAATAGGAGCAAAATATAATTTTAGCACCATAAAAATTAGAATTTAGGGGCACCTGGGTGGCTCAGTCAGTTAAGTGTCCGACTTCAGTTCAGGTCATAATCTCACAGTTTGTGAGTTTGAGCCCCACATTGGACTCTGTGCTGACAGCTGGGAGCCTGGAGCCTGCTTTGGATTCTGTGTCTCCCTCTCTCTTTCTGCCCCTCCTCTGCTCATGCTCTGTCTCTCTCTCTCTCTCTCTCTCTCTCTCTCTCAAAAATGAATAAAGTTAAAAAAAAATTTTTTTAAATAGAATTTAGCTTCTTGGCACTAAGTTTTATTTTGTGAAGGAGAAACTGTGGTTTTAACTACACCATAACTGTAATATTCATTACTGAGACTGCCATACTAACCTCTGGAGGAACATCCAATTTCAGGAATAGAACAAAACCTTGGATTGCGAGTAACTTGCTCTGCGAATGTTCTGCAAGACAAGGAAACATTTCTAATAAATTTTAACTTGAAAAACGAGCGATGTCTCGCAATACGAGTAGAATGTGACACTGGATGTCACATGATCCCAACTGAGCCAATGGTTCTTGAAATTTGCTTTGATATACAAGTGCTTTGGATTACAAGCATGTTTCTTTCTGGAATGAATTATGCTCGCAAACTAGGCTTTTACTACTTAGAATATTCTGTTCCTTCACAAAACATCGATGTAGTTGCTACAGATGAAATCAGCTGTGTTTTGCAGGCCTTTATTTGGCCCTAGCTAGTATGTAAGTCTCTTGCTTCTCTTCTATTTCTCCAAAATGATTATCTGAGGGGACTGTAATTTCTGATTGATTGATTTACTGACTGATATCAGGGGAGTTCTGCCCCTGGGAAGTGGGGCAAAATAAACTTTATGTGAGATTCCAATTAAAGTGGCCATGCTTGCTATTAAAGTACAGGAAGAAACACATGATGTTGTTTCAACTTTTTATTACAGCTGTTCTCTGACTTTATTTTTCTTTATACAGTTGATGGACTTGACAAAGCTTCCATAGCAAACTCAGATGGCCCAACAGCAGGCTCCCAAACACCTCCCTTCAAGAGAAAGGGGAAACTCTCCACCATCGGTAAAATCTTTAAGCCTTGGAAATGGAGGAAAAAGAAGACCAGTGACAAATTCAGAGAAACCTCAGCAGGTATGAATATCATAACTTTGTTAAAAGATGAGTTGTTAAATCTTTGAAAAGATAACCAATTGTGTCGTATAAGGCTTTTTTCTCCCAGAAAAGAAAATCCATATTTGAAATGAAATTAGTTAATTTAAAGATGAAACAACCTAAGAGTTCTGATTTGCCTCCTTTTCCACTCATTGACTTTCAAATATATTCTTATTCTTAAATATATACTTGTAAATTCATACAGAAAACTAGTGTGGAGGAAGGGAGAGGTGAAATAGAAAATTAGAAGCAGAAATGTTATTTGTCAACATTGTAGCTGAAGTATCTGTGTGCACACACACGCACTATTGTCTATCTACTTAGTTCCAGCAGTACAATCCTGTTTGTTAACTTAAAAAACTTTTTAATGTCTTTTTTGAATGTATTTGTTCTGTGGGCAAAATCTAAATGGCTGTTTGAAGGAAAAGGGTTGCTGTATTTATTGTTAAATTTAAAATTTCCATCATGCCTTTAGGACAAGTAAATGGTTTCTTTCCTAAGGGAGTCATAACACTGCTGGTGTGAAAATTTATTATAATTATTTTGTGGGTTTGTTATACTTTAAGAATTACGTTATTTAGCACCTTTCATGTTAAACATTATTTAACCTTCGTGTTAAAGCTTCATGTGGACTCATGGAAGAAATGGGCTTTAGATCTCGGGCCAGAATTAAGCCTAACTTAAACAGGTGTCCAGTATCAGTGGGATTATCTTTAAGGTAGAAAGCCATTTATCTCATGATAGAAGTTCAACTTTCTCTGTGCTTGTTGTCTAATACAGTCCCTTCATCAGAATTCCTCATTGCCCCAAGGTTAATATTGTCATTGTATGTGCAGGGTCACAGAGCATATCTTACTGGTCTGTGCTGACATGAGAGTTGGCCTTTAGTTCTAGGGCAATGAAATAAAATAGAAAATACCTCAGGGGCCCTTGGCTGGCTCAGTCGTTAGAGTATGCAACTCTTGATGTCAGGGTTGTGCATTTGAGTTCCATATTGGGCGTAGAGATTACTTAAAATCTTTAAAAAAAGAAAGAAAGAAAATACGTCAGATAGCACAAGGGTATGGAATTGGGACATTCCTAACAAAATTGTCTCTGATGCATTTGCAGCCATATAACTTCTTTGAGCACTTAATGTTTAAAAAGATATAATGATACTGTATCTGGGATTCATGTCAAAATAATCCTGGAGGTGGGGTGAGTATAGATGAAAGAAGACTGACCACAAGGTGGTAATTGTTTAAGCTCAGCGATGGGTAACATGGGGTTTATTATTCTCACCTCTCTACTTGGAGATATTGGAAATTTCTATAATGAAAAGATAGAAAAAAAGAGAGATTTGGTTTAGGGGGCAATGAGATTAGCTTGGTTATTAAATTTTCTGTAGTTTCTAATTGACTTCTGGGATGAGGAGGCAGTGGGAAGTGGACAGAGTGCTGTGCTGAGGACACCTGGGTTCTGATATTGTCCTTGCCCCCTAGGGGCCATGTGACCTTGGGGAAGTCAGATCAGAGTTGAAGGAGTTGAATTCTAAAGTGCTTTCAGTTCCAGATTCTGTTGTCTCCTTCTAACCCCTGGCTGGGTATCTTGTTCTCCCTTGTTCTTCAGTTGTGAATGGAACCATACTGGTCTTCTTAATTGTCCCCCTCTTGGATTTCCCTAAGCACTGAGAGAATATGGCTCTTCAGGCGACCATGGCTACCCAAGATGGGAGTGGGGCTCCAGGGAGTAGCAGTGAGAAGATACTGAGAAGGGAAGGTGGAAAGAAGTGTCTTCATTTGTCTAGGTTGCCCTTTACTTGAATCTAGGCTGCTAACTTCTCTCTCCCTAATGTAGAAAGGCAGCTACCAAGAAATTCTCCTTCACTTTTCTTTGTCATCCCTTTTTAATTATTTTAACAGTAGATAGTCTGTAACCCTGAATATTTAAGATTAGTCCTTTTAAACAGCATTAAGTATTATTTTATGTTATCCCATCTTTATTGAGGATAGCCTCCCCATCTTTGTCTTCTGTTTTCTTTTCAGATTCACACAGGATTTTATAGAAGTGTATGTAGCTCCAAGGAGTTATTTGTGGATACTATATTCCTAGCTCCTAAAGCTACCAAAGTGCATTAAAAACCTGAAAAAGTTATTAGATGTCTTTCTCTCTCTCTTTTTTTTTTTTGCATCAATATTGTGACATAGCAGAATAAAAACAAGCCAAGTAGATATGCTAACAAATCTTTGTGAATTTATCTGCTACATTTATTTTTGTCCTTTCTTTTTAAACCCATATTCTTAATAATATTTTACTTGTATTTCATGTTATGAAGTGTCCCATTATAAAGTATTTTATTATCACCTTATATATATGCTTATTTTAATGCTGAGCTTTATGAAGTGTATCAGTAAAGGCTAAAATACAGGGAGGCACAAAATGGTATAACATATGTTTTATTCACATTGAGGAAAGATGTCACGTCCTCAGGAAAACTGATGCATTTGGAAATAACCAAGAGAAAGGTGTTTTCTTCTTTAATAAATTGTCCCCAACAATGAGCTCTCATTGTTTGGATATGACCCAGGCCATGTGCTATCTGGCAAACTATAAAGTATACCGTAGGCACATCCCACAATATGTCGGGATCCGAAAGAAGATGCATTTCTTCCAAGAAAAGTAAATCTTCTCTGTTTTTCCTTCTCCTAAACTCCTGGCATTATAGTCGCTTGGATGTGGATCTTACTGTGTTTCACTACATAGTGATTAATACTGCTTTTCCTAGTCTGGGTTTCTGTTGTAGGATTTTTAGTTGGTAACGGATAGGATGCAACAGTGATTTATCAATGCCATTGTAATAAATGCCATTGTAATCATATGGTGGTGGTAGTTAAGAAGTAGTTAAGAATATTCAGAGCATGGGGCATGAGACTCTTGATCTTGGCGTTGTGAGTTTGGGCCCCACGTTGGGTGTAGAGATTACTTAAAAATAAAAATCTAAAAAAAAAAAGAAGAAGAAGAGTCCTGTTCTCTGCCTGCTTTGGTGGCCCTTGAGTGTCAGCTATATTTTGGAGGGCCGTCCTGTTTGGGACTGTGCCCTGACTTCATGTTCTCTGGCCTTATTTTAAAGTGGAAAGTTACCTGTATCTTCAACTCTGTTTAGGCTGGTCCGTAGGCCGTCAGCTTCTAGGATAGGAAAACAGTCCTCTTGGCATTTACTTTCCTCTGGGGCCTCTTTTCATCATCTGGGTGCGAGGGCCCTTCTCTGGTCTTTATAGTTACATCCCTTCTGTGTCTTTAGAACTCAAAATGTCATTTATACTTCTTTTCCTACACAATAATTTCTTCCTTTTTTTTTTTCTTCCTGTTTCTCTGGGGGTGGGGTGTGGGTAGTGGCTGAGGCTCCTCCCTCTGGATCTTTAAACATGCTTCCATCTCCCCAAAGCTAAGAACACAAACAAATCCTGTTTAAACACAGTTGTTCCTCTAATTTCTGCATAGTCTGTTACCATCAAGAGAAACATCTTGGGGCACCTGGGTGGCTCAGTCGGTTGAGTGTCCAACTCTTCATTTCTGTTCAAGTCATGATCCCAGGGTCATGGGATCGAGCCCCATGCTGGGCTCCACACTGAGCATGGAGCCTGCTTAGTATTCTTCCTCTCTCTCCGTTGCCCCTCTCTCCTGCTTGCATTCTCTCTCTCTCTCTCTCTCTCTCTCTCAAATTAAAAAAAAAAGGAAAAGACCAAACATCTTGAAAATACAGCCTGTGTCACTGCTTCCACGTTCTCTCTACAGGGTCATTCCTTTCCCTCTGCCATCTGCCCCTGTGTCCAGTGCTCCTCTGATGACATTCCAAGCCTCCCAACCAGGAAATTCAGTGTCATTCTTTCATTGCCACCCATTCCAAACTCTGCAACATTAGCCATCACTGGTTAGTCCTTCCTTGATTTACAAAAGATGTCATTATCTTGGTTGTCTTTGACTTTCCTTTCTCTCTCTTCTTTTCTCTTCCCCCCCCCCTTCTCATATCCCCTAAACCTTTTAAGGAATTTGCAATGTGTCTTAACCCGTCTCTTTCTTTGAATGTGCTTTTCTCATCTCTTCTCATATCTTCCAAACCAAGCCTCCACCCAAGACCTAGCCACATCTACCCAAGCACTTGATGGGTAGCAATGCCTGAGGAGTGCATGTTAACCCCAGATCCATTCATAAGTTCTACATATATCACTGAAAATGTGATGCATGCCAGGCACTGTTCTGGAGCTGGGTATTCTTCACTGAGTGAGTAAGCAAGGTTCCTGCCGCTCCTGGAGCTTTCATTCTAAAGAGGTAACGTGCTGATAGCTGCTATGAATGAACACAGAGTGAGGGAAGAGGCAGTGGGAAAGTACTACGTACAAAATACATTCCCATGCAAAACAGATCCTTGCCAATCCCAGCTATCCATGCTGTTGCAGACATGGCTTTCTTTGGCATCCTGACTTTGAACCATGGAGTCCTTTGACTTTTCCTTGCCTCTTACCATCTTCTACGTTCCAAGGGTTCCAAAACCTTTCATGTGTTTTCTCCTAGTGCAAGGTCTCTACCATTAGCCTTTCTTCTCAGTCCCCATTGTCTGATCCTTATCACTCTATTATGGCAGGTAGCCTCTTTGCTGTATTTAGGTATTAGCTGTACTAGCTGTAGAAACCTACAGAATGCTAGAGAAGGTAGGGAGAGGTGAGGTTCTGGCAGTAAAACTGCCCACAGGGGGACCTGACCCAGCTGGTGAGGCTGACAGAGAAAGTTCAGGATGCCAGGAGCTGCCAGGAATCCCAGAGTAACCACAATGATAACTTCCCAAGCCTCAGGTCAGGCAAATAGAACAGTGGGTATTTCAGACCAAAATGTCATGTGTTCCACCCAATAAAGTAGAATAACAGAGCATCCTGGAGAGTGAGAGTGGGGATCTGGGCAGGCTTTAGTAGCCAGGGTGTTCTTTACTAGGTGGTAATATTCATGGGAAGATGGTGCCGGCTATGCAAATAGAAAAACTCACAGAACTCCCATTCTTATTTTTCCAGGAACCAGGAAATAGAGCTGGTAACTAGGACAGGAAGTTACCAAAGGACTGAGGACGTAAACTCAGTGTATAGAGTGGAAAGCAGTGTATGGGTTTTGGGGAGGGGTCCCCTCAGACCCCAAACCTCAGGTGCAGGAGCTCCTGTTGCTGGAAAGGCACAGCTCAAGAGCGAGGTGGCCAGAAAGAGCGAGGCTTCTTGTGGATTCGGGGAAATAGGTAGGCAAACTGTCCACCTTCGCCCTCTCTCCTCTAGCTCATCTTGGATTCCACCATGAAGGAATTTTCCTCAGGTGGAACTTGGGTCCCATTGCTTCTTGCTCAAAAGTATGACTGACCCCATATTGTTTCCTAAGTGAATTCCAGACTCTTCAGCTGTCCTCAGCGTAACCCAAACTGACATTTCCCCTGATTTTTCTCAAATAGTCACTTATATTGGCTTTCAGTCATGCAGGGTCACTTACTGAACGTGCCCCTAAGCTTTCTTGTCTCCAGGCCTTTCTTCCTCCCACAGCTACACCTGGGGGAAATACTATGTCATGCAAGGGTCATGACACATCTCTTCTTTCTTAAAGATACTCTTTTTTGGGTAACATTTATTTATTTTTGAGAGAGAGAGTGTGCAAGTGGGGCAGAGACAAGGGGAGAGAGGATCCAAAGTGGGTTCTGTTGCTGACAGCAGTGAGCCTGATGTGAAACTCAAACCCGCGAACCGGGAGATCATGACCTGAGCTGAAGTAGGACACTCACCGACTGAGCCACTGTGCCCCTCTTAAACACATTCTTCACCTTGATTTTGTATCAGCTGAATACGAACCTTCCCTCCTTTTCTTGTGATTCTTTCAAAATATGTATAGTTTGACTTCTCTAATTTATGTGTCTGCTCTTAATTTGCTATGTAAAATATTTAAGGGCAGAGACTTGCTCCCTCATTTTTGCCTCACTTCGGGTGCTTTATATAATAGTTTATACTTAGTATGTACTCTTGAGTGTGCCTTGAATTGCTTATTTATTGAATATCCACTATAAAAATACAGCACTGGATGCTTAGGACTTTGTAAAAGAAATTGAAGACTGAAAAATCATAATGAAAAGAGAAAGACAGTAAATAAAATACTAACCAAAAGCATGTACTCTCAATTAGCACCATGTACAACTTTCAAGAAGTCAATAAAATAATGAAGGAAAATTTCTCTTTCCTCTCTTTTGCCCTTATTTTAAAAGTAAGTTATACTCCTAAATAAAGAAATTTATCTTCATCATAACCATGGCTTCCAGAGTTGTGTTGTTAGTAATGCAGAAGGAATGCCTGTCTAGATTTTTAGATAACATTGTTGCAAGTTATCAGCATTCTGAGAATGGAGAGTGGTTTGTAGAGAGGCATCTGGTGGAAGCTTTAATTTACTGATACTCTGCATTCCCTATTAATAATATCACCATGCCAGGTTCTGTTCTGCTCCAAGAACTTTCTTCACGTTAACTCATTTAATCATCTAAGTTTATGAAGTGTCACTGCTACTGTTGTCCCAGTTTTACTGATGAGGACACTGAGGCCAGAAAATTCAGATGACTTACCCGAGGAGGCACACCCGGACGGAGGCAAAGGTGGTGTCTGAACCCAGGCAATATTGTGCCACAGCCAGTACCTTTGACCATCGCACTATGTTGTATCTCTAGAAGATAACTTCATACCCGGATCGGTGAGGACTGAGCACTGAAAGGTGATCCTACTTTGTGGGTTTGCTTCATATACTAGAGTTTTTGCTGTGAGAAGGATTTGGTCAGAAGAAGAATTTAGGTTCCACTTACCTGCCTAATTTCAGCAGTGTAGGCACAGAAAAATGGTTGACAAGGGCCAAAATTTATGTTTGGTCCTATTAAAGATAATGTTCTCTGTAACCATAGCGGCATAATGTCTCTGTTTGGGATTATTTTCTCTATCTAGAAAGTAGGGCAAAAGTAGAAGGTTTTCCTAGGACGATATTTGTTAAGGACCGGTCTGATTGCATTGATAAATGACAGCATGTTGATCTTATCTGTCTTGTTCTACCATCTGTCTTGTTCTTCTTCCATCTAAAAGATGGAAGGACTTTTGTGTATCATTTACCTTAGCACCATATTGGAGGAAGGGAAGAGAATCTCCCCACAGGAAGTTACAGAAAGAAGTTGTATACAGAAGGAAGCCAAAAACGACACAGCCCGACCAGGTCTGCCGAGCCCTCCACTCGTTTGTCTTCTCAACAGATGTTTGCTCAGCATCCACATCTACTCTGTGTCAGGCACTGTTATAGACAGTGGTACAGCAAGGAACAAAGGAGACAATGCTGCCTTCCCCTATGGAGCTTATATTCTAGTAGTGGTAAGAGGCAGAAAGTAAACCCCCAAAGTTAGTATATTAAAAAGTGCGAAGGAATAACATAAAGCAAGGAATAGGGAATGTGGGAGGTAAGTTTCAGTTTAAGATGCCCGTGGCCGGAGAAACTTTACTAGGAAAGCGACACTTGAACAAAGACACAAGGGAGGGGAAGAAACGCACTCAGGGAAATCCTATGAAGTAAGAAATCACAGGAGTGAGAGCATGTATTTCCTTCTAACAGTGGTGTCAACCTACTGAATGTAGTCCATTATAAACTTTATCCAGTCATTTAACAATTAAAATACCTCACATTCATGAACTTCTTGGTTGTTAATCTTGATATCTGTTGCTGACACCATGGCTCCTGACAAACCATGTAATTTCACGCGATACAATTCTAGAAGAGAAGCAAGAATCCAGGAAAGGAATTTAACTTTGTAATATAAACGTTTTGTTACAGCTTCCTTTCTGTTTTCTTTAATTCATTTTTTAATTTTAGAGAGAGAATGTGCATGTGAGTAGGGGAGAGGGACAGCAGGGGAGAGACAGAGAGAGAGAGAAAGAGAGAGAGAGAGAGAGAGAGAGAGAGAGAGAGAGAGAGAATCTTAAGTTGCCCCACCTTCAACACAGAGCCCCTTGTGGGGCTCAGTACCACAACCCTGGGATCACAACCTGAGCTGAAATCAAGAGTAAGACGCTCAACCGACTGAGCCATCCAGGCACCCCTACAGCTTTCTTTCTTAAGTTAGAATTTAAGAGCCAGATTTTGACAGAGTATCAGAAATACAGCTTCATGGAGTCCAAGTTTAGAACCTTCATATGTTGGTGTTTTTTTTGTTTTTGTTTTTTGGTTTTTGGTTTTTTTTGGTGGGTCTAGATATCAAGTTCTTCAGAGAATGCCTTTATAAATTGAAAGAATTCATGTATGATCTCCTCGGGTAAATGATCCTTTGCTTACATGCTAATGCTGTCTGCAATACTGCTTTGCTAAATTACTTGGGATGGCAAGTATGTTTCCAAATTAATTTACAAAATTCAGTTTGATCCACAATATGCCTGAAACTGGCTACAATTAGGATTTGTTCACATACAGCCAAACACTACTTCTTGAAACTATAGGAAAATATCATCTGAATTTTACTCTTAAATTAAGAATGTTAGGGCTGTAGAGTGCCTTCCCAGTCATCTGGATCTGTCTCCAAGGCAGGAATGCCCACTGTCCTCGGCAAACCTGACAAGATGAAGGGGTTCATTCAGCTTCTGAGCTCCTAATTCCTCACTCTAATTATTGAGGAACTTTTCTTTTACGTCGACTTGAAAGAAATTCTCTCCAATGTTTCCAGCTACCCCCTGGCACTAGTATATGTATTTATACAGATCTCCTGATCACAGTGTTACATAATGGTCCTTCCTTCTTTTCTTAAAGTTCTTTCATCCCGTCGGTGTATTCTCAATTCAGAGTTTCTCAGCATGGGGCCATACTAAATTGTCCAGGTTATTCAGTACGTTTTTATTGAGTACCTGGCCCAAGGCAGCATGTTCTGAGGACACTTGATGAGCAAGCCTGACAAGGTCCTTCCTCTCACATAGCCCACAGTGTAGCTAGACTTCATGTTCCCTTTCCTGGCTATTTATTTTTATTTTTTTATTATTTATTTTGAGAGAGAGAGAGAGAGAGAGTGCGAGAGAGTGCGAGGGCAGGGGGGGGCGGGCAGGGAGAGAGGGAGACACAGAATCCAAAGCAAGCTTCCAGGCTCTGAGCTGTCAGCCCAGAGCCCGACGCAGGGCTCAAACCCGTGAGTGTGAGATTATGACCTGAGTCAATGTCGGACACTCAACCGACTGAGCCACCCAGGCGCCGTCCTTTCTTGGCTATTTTAATGCCAAGATAACATGGGGACTTCCCCCAAATTCTTATCATTGTACTTCGTCAGCCACATTTTTTTATATTTAGAATTGCATCCAGAGTAGGAATTCATCTTGTTATTAAAATGACAAGAATTTATCAGTAGGAATTAAATATCTTCTGCTCACTTAATGTTCTACATATAGAAGAACAGCCAAATCCTTCAAGCTGGGTGATCCATTTTTACCCCCTACGTACGTACAACAATGTGCTCTATGTCATTTCTGTGTACCCTTCTGCATATTCTCCAACATATGTCTCCCTCCATTCTGTGTGTTTTCTTGACAATGTCCAGCTGGGTGAGCTCCCTCCTACATTAGACCTCCCCTTTGGGTCAGATTGGTCTCTTTCCAGTTATCACAAACCCTGTCCCACCACATCTCAAAGAATTACTTTACTGTGTGGACACCTTGGTTCTCCTCGATGTATTCTCTTCTGCCTCTGCACCTGTTCATATCATGCTCACACTTCTGGGATGCTGTTTATTCTGAAAGCACTGGAAGTCTTTGCTGCTGTGTCTTCTGTCCTAGCTGCTGTCTTCCACAGGACCTGATTTTGTACCATTATCCAAGTGCCTTCCTCCCTCTCTAATTCAGCTTTAAGGTTCTCTTCACTAGGCCAGACCAGTCAGTCTCTGCCCCGCATGTTACTTCTTTTTCCACGGAAGGGACCCCATAAGTTGTCAGGCCTAGCATTTCTGTACAAATGTATGGTCCAGAAAATCAGACCTTGATTTGAGACCATCAGTTCAAGCAGCTACTCACTTTTGTTGTCCACTCTCTGTATACCATGACCTTCAGCCAGAAGAGAAGAAAACCACAGCCCAGCCTTCTGCATCTTTCTGTTTCCTGCTCAGGACTTCTTACTAGATGGGCTGTCTGATTTTTTCTGGGGAAGACAATTATTCCTATTGCTAAAAATCAGGAGAGTAGGAGTCTTGGCATGTCCTTCTGTGTGTCCTGAGAAACACACAGGGGAAGACAGTGTTCCTTCTGACCATACCCAGGTCTCCATGTGAGGCGTCACCTTGAGCACACACATCAGTAAGCGCTCCTCAGGGACCACTGTTTGACTTCCTGCTGACACTCACTTGCTGTTCATTCGCACAGCGAATATTCGCCAGCCTCCTACCATGAGCCTACATGTCGTTCTATGCTCCAGGGGTACAGTTGTTAACAAAGGGGGAAAGTTTCAAGGCTCGAGAACATTGTCCGTCAGTGTCTCGGGCGTACCGCTCCTCTCAGCCGTCTGTCTGCCTGTTTCCAGATCCACATCAAGCACAGCATCCGTTTCCTTCTCCTTGTGTTACCTGTTTTTCTCCTGGCAACCTCTTAACTGTCATTTTGATTCCTCTTTTCTTTCTCAAGACATTTCTCTTTGTAACTGCCTTAACCGTACTATGTTTCCATAACATAAAGTAAAAGGTGTCTTTTACCTTTTCCAGATCAGAGCAAAGAGAGATGTTTCCCAACTCCTTTCACCTTTGCTTTTTAAGGGGAAAACTAGTTTATATTTATAGCTTGCCTATTGGTGGCTCCTCTCTGAGGAAGAAAAGCAGAGGTCACAGCCCAGAGATCACTGGAATGGTCTTTGCACACTCCAGACCTCATAGCCTCTAATTTAGATTTTTTTAATGTTTATTTATGTTTGAGAAAGAGACAGAGGGAGTGGGGAATGGCAGAGAGAGGGGGAGACACAGAACCTGAAGCAGCCTCCAGGCTCTGAGCTGTCAGCACAGAGCCCGATGTGGGATTCGAACTCACGAAACACAAGATTATGAGCTGAGCCGAGGTAGGACGCTTAACCCACTGAGCCACCCAGGAGCCCCCAGACCTCACAGCCTCAAGTTTACCTGTGGTCTTTTATTGACACCCCTTTTGGAATCATTTCCTGTAAACTACCCCCAGCAAACTGGGGCTCTAGGGATGAAGCTTTTCACTGAGCACTGGCTTGTGCTTGCTGTGTCAAACCTTAGGCCTTTCAGAAAACGCAAATAGGGTGTTGATTTTTCCAAAACTTTTCTCTGCCTTGCGTCTCGTTTTTACTGTAGCCATGGGCCAATGAGCCTATGGTCCACAGAAAAATACGGCTGTCTTTCCTGACAAGTCTGACGCTGGACTGCTGAGATTTTCTCAGAAGTAGTTGTGACTGGCTAAGGCTGGAAGCATAGATACAAAGGAACTACTAACTAGTTCATTATTACTGCCTTCGTGGTCACGACTTTCTCAAAAGAGGTCATCGTCTTGGTCATTCACTACTCTAATACTTTTTCTTTGGGGTATGTGTGTGTGTAGTTCTGTGACTTTCCTTATATGTTTGTGTTGTGTAACTGCCACCATTATTAGTTCTGTCACAGTTTTATCTCTCCTCAGTCCTGCTGCGCTGTCCTTTTATAATCACACCCTACCCCCTCACTATCACCTCCCCAACTCCTAACTTCTGGCAACCACCGCTCTGTTCTCCACTATCATTTTGTCGTTTCAAGAGTGTCACAAAAATTGAAATCATTCGCGTGAAATGTTTTGAGCCTGGCTTCCTTCACTCACCATTTAGGCTTTGAATTCATCTGGGTTGCTGCATGTATGAGTCATTCCTTACGATTTTTGGGTAGTCTTCTCTGCTCTGAGAAGAATCACCCTGCTTCTTTATCCATTCACCTGTCAAAGGACATAGATTGTTTCCAGGTCGGGGTGGTTATGAATGGAGCTGCTATAAACATTCATGTAAAGGTTTTCTTGTATGTGAACAGAAGTTTTCATTTCGCTAGGGAAAATAGGTAGGAGTGAGATTTTTGAGCCATACATTAAGTGCATGTTTGACTTGATAAATGACTGCCACAGACTATTTTCCGGACTTTTGCATTCCTACCAGCAATGTTAGAAAGTTCCATTGTTCCCTTTCCTTGCCAGCACTTGGTATTGTCATTATTATTTTTTATTGTGGTAAAAAGACATCCTAAAATGTAAACTATCTAAACCTTTTTATTTTTTATTTTATTTTATTTTAAATTTTTAAATGTTTATTTATTTTTGAGACAGAGAGGGACAGAGCATGAGCAGGGGAGGGGCAGAGAGAGAGGGAGACACAGAACGGGAAGCAGACTCCAGGCTCTGAGCTGTCAGCACAGAGCTCAACGCGGGGCTCGAACTCACAGACTGTGAGATCGTGACCTGAGCTGAAGTCGGACGCTCAACTGACTGAGCCACCCAGGCGCCCCTATCTAAACCTTTTTAAATGAACCCTTCAGAAATGTAAAGTATTTTTACACTGTTACAAAATACATCTCTAGAACTTTTTCACCTTACAGAACTGAGACTCTATACCTATTGAACAACTCACCATATCTCCTGGTAATCCCCATTCTACTTTCTACCTGTATGAATTTGACTACTGCAGTATATTTCATATAAATGGAATCATACAGTAGGTATCCTATTATGACTGGTTTATTTCACGCAGCATAAAATGTCTGCAAGCTTCATTCGTGTTGAAACGTGCGTCGGCATTTCCTTTGTTTTTACGACCGCACCATATTTTATTGTATGTATCTACCACATGTTGTTCACCCATTCATCTGTCAGGGGACATTTGGGCTGCTTCAACCTCTTGGTTGTTATAAAAGGTGCCCCCGTGAACATGGATATGCTGTCACTATTTTTTATATTAGACATTCTAGTAGGTATGTAGTAGCATGTTGTCATAGGTTTAATTTGTATTTCCCTAATGGCTACTAGTGCTCAACTATTTTTCATGTACATATCTGCCATCTGTATATCCTTCCTGGTAAAGGTTCTGTTCAAGTCTTTTGCCCATTTTGTGATTGGGTTGTTTTCTTACTGTGCAATTTCGAGAGTTCTTTATATATTCTCTATAGAAGTTCTTTGTTGAATATGTGATTTGTAAATACTTTCTCCCACTGTAGCTTGTCTTGTTATTCTCTTCATCTGTTTTGCAGAGTAATGATTCATAATTTTGATCAAGTTCAGTTTATCAGTTATTCATCACATGTCATGTTTTTTGTGTTGTGTCTCATCTCTTTGCCTCACCTCAGATTGCAAAGACTTTCTTCTGTGTTTTCTTCTAAAACTTTTATAGTTTTACATTTTACATCTAGATCTATGATCAATTTGGGGTTGATTTTTATTTAAGATATAAGGTTTAGGTAAAGGTTCGTTCCCAGTTATTTTAATACCATTTGTTGAAAAGATTATCCTTTCCCCCATTCAGTCACCTTTGTATCATTTTAAAAATCAATAAACAGGGGCGCCTGGGTGGCTCAGTCGGTTGGGCGTCCGACTTCGGCTCAGGTCATGATCTCGCAGTCCGTGCGTTCGAGCCCTGCATCGGGCTCTGTGCTGACCGCTCAGAGCCTAGAGCCTGTTTCAGATTCTGTGTCTCCCTCTCTCTCTGACCCTCCCCCGTTCCTGCTCTCTCTGTGTCTCAAAAATAAATAAACATAAAAAAAAATTAAAAAAAAAAGAAAAAGAAAGAATGGCTGTTAAATTTAAAAAAAAAATCAATAAACATATTTTTCTTCCATATACTCCCCTTTGATAAAGATCTATTCAACTCTTCTGGCCAGTTTTGTGTGTGGGTGGTTTTTGTTTTTGTGTTTTTGGAGTTTTTTGTTTACTTGTTTTTGAGAGAGAGAGAGAGCAAGCAGGAAGGGCAGAGAGAGAGAACAAGAAAGAGAGAATCCCAAGCAGGGGGCCACACTGTCAGCACAGAGCCCAATGCCAAGCTTGAACTCACAAACTGAGATTGTGACCTGAACCGAAATCAAGAGTCACCTGCTTAACTGTCTAAGTCACCCAGGTGCCCCTGGACAGTTTTTATTGAGCTGTTTCTCTTTTTAATACTGAGTTTTGAGAGTACTTTAGGTAGTCTAGATATAATGCCTTTATTAGATATGTTATTAAAGATATTTTCTGTCACACTGTAGCTTGTCTTTTTTTTTTTTTAAGTTTGGTTTGAGAGAGGAGAGAGAGCACAAGCAGGGGAGAGGGGCAAAGGGCAAAGGGAGAGAGAGAATCCCAAGCAGACTTCATGCTCTCAGTGCAGAGCCCAGCGCAGGGCTCAGTCTCACAAACCATAAGATTATGACCTGAGCCGAAATCGAGCGTCAGATGCTTCACTGACTGAGCCACCCAGGCGCTGCAATGTCTTTCATTTTTTAACAGTGACTGTTATGGAGCAAAGGTCTTAATTTGGGTGAAATACAATTTATTACTCCTTTCTCTTAGGATCATGTTTTTGGCGTCGTTCGTAAGAAATTTTCAAGAGCATTTGTTGAAAAGACTATCCTTTCTCCATTGATTTTCCTTTGTGTCTTTGCCAAAAATTAATTGGCCACATGGTCTTTGTCAAAAATTAAGACTCACATTTGTGTGGGTCTATTTCTGGACTCACTATTCTGTTCTCTTAATCTGTCTGATCCTTTATCAATATCATGTTGTCTTGATTATTATAACTTGATAAATCTGAAAATTAGGTATCACAGTATTTCCAACTTCATTCTTCATTTTCAAAATTGTTTTGACTAGTTGCTTTGCCTTTCCATACACATTTTGGTATCAGATTGTTTATATTCTCAAAATTTTCCTTCTGGGATTTTTTTAAATTTTATTTTTTATTCTTTAAATTTATATCCAAATTAGTTAGCATATAGTGCAACAATGATTTCAGGAGTAGATGCCTTAGTGCCCCTGACCCATTTAGCCCATCTCCCCTCCCACAACCCCTCCAGTAACCCTCAGTTTGTTCTCCATATTTATGAGTCTCTTCTGTTTTGTCCCCCTCCCTGTTTTTATATTATTTTTGTTTCCCTTCCCTTATGTGCCTCTGTTTTCTCTCTTAAAGTCCTCATGTGAGTGAAGTCATATGATTTTTGTCTTTCTCTGACAGACTAATTTCACTTAGCATAATACCCTGCAGTTCCATCCATGTAGTTGCAAATGGCAAGATTTCATTCTTTTTGATTGCCGAGTAATACTCCATTGTATATATATACCACCTCTTTATCCATTCATCCATCGATGGACATTTGGGCTCTTTCCATACTTTGGCTATTGCTGATAGTGCTGCTATGAACATGGGGGTGCATGTGTCCCTTCGAAACAGCACACCTGTATCGCTTGGATAAATGCCTAGTAGTGCAAAATTGCTGGGTTGTGGGTAGTTCTCTTTTTAGTTTTTTGAGGAACCTCCATACTGTTTTCCAGAGTGGCTGCACTAGCTTGCATTCCCATCGTTCTGGGATTTTTATTGGAATGATATTAAATCTATATTGCAATTTGTGTAGGATTGATATCTTAACTATGTTGACTGTCACAGTGTATGAACTGGTATGTCTCTCCATTTAATTAGCCCTTTTATTTCTTTCATTGGCATTTTGAAGTCTTTAGAAAACAGTGTTAAGTTTATACCTATTTTTTTTAACTTTTTTTTTTTAATGTTTATTTTTGGGAGAGAAAGAGAGACAGAGCATGAGCGGGGGAGGGGCAGAGAGAGGGGGACACAGAATCCGAACCAGGTTCCAGGCTCTGAGCTGTCAGCACAGAGCCCGACACGGGGCTCAAACTCACAAGCCGTGGGATCATGACCTGAGCCGAAGTCAGACGCTTAACCGACTGAGCCACCCAGGTGCCCCATATACCTAAGTATTTCTTTTCTTTCTTTTAAAAAAACTATTATAAATGATATATGTTTTTAAAAATCCGTTTTCCGGGGCGCCTGGGTGGCGCAGTCGGTTAAGCGTCCGACTTCAGCCAGGTCACGATCTCGCGGTCCGTGAGTTCGAGCCCCGCGTCAGGCTCTGGGCTGATGGCTCAGCGCCTGGAGCCTG